>NC_088099.1:147785016-147822516 GCF_036370855.1 Dromaius novaehollandiae
AAAACTTTTCAAATACTGTTTTTCTTCACTTTAAATGGAGTTTAAGATTTCATCGAAACATTGCTTGATGCCAGTTATAAACCAGAATGCCCTCTTAAATTACAAGGCATATCATAATTTTCTATAATAACTTGTAAAAAATTAAGAATGGCATAGATTATGTTTAGTAAATACATTAAATGTCATAAATATATAAATATTCTGTTCACAGAAAACGTGTTTAACACGTTTAATATAAAGAGTGCATTTAGTTGCAAGTCTGCATGTTTATAGCTAATGAGCAAGAATGAACATTTCTTTAGGAGAAGGAAAACTATTTAAGTTCACTTTTTGGCTTGCCACCTAAAAATTCGGTTAACTCCGGGAGCCAGGAGTGCTCCTGTCTGACACAGATTCCTTTTGTTTGTGGCAGCGCACAAGGTGCTCAAGCATGTTGTTTTCCTTGCCTTCCCATCGGCAAAATGCGGACTTCACCGCACTTCTGTCTTGTAATGAGATGTTTTCACCTTCCAAGTATGCACTACTGTTGAAATCCTGGTGTTATTTCCTCTAGATTTTTATTTCTGTGTAAACTACGGTCACTTTCTGTCACGTAGGGCAGACAGCATACATAGCTCGATGTCCTGACTTTGATTCTGTGTCTGAGCTCTAAAAAAACACAAGTGAAAAGCAGTGCACAAAAGCACGTACCAGCCCTTGCTATGTGATATAGCCATGGACAAAACCAAGTGAGGACAGACAACTTAATAGCCAAATAAGATTTTTTTTTGGTACTTTCACAAAATAAAATGTTTATGTTCTGTAGAGGTCTGGAAAGATTTCACATTCCAGAATGGTGTTTTTGCCTGTCTTAAGATGAGTAAGTGATAGCGAACACTATTTTTTATTTTTGTTGTTTTTAAAAGCTCCACAGGTACTGACACTATTCCAGCTTTTTTGTTGCACAGTGGATCTTCTCTTCTCTTACAACATAGCAATAGGTGCCTTAAACATTTCCGTTGTTATACTACTAGCAAAGTAATTTCCCAAGATCCTGTGCTCACAACTTCCCAGAACATTTACTTTCTGTGCTTGCTTCCCTATAAGGTGTCTTCTTTATAAAGTCAGGACTTTTTGACTGAGACATATTTTACTGTTTAAAAAAAAGATTTTTTTTTTCTAAAAAACTTATTTTAAGAGCAAAGGGAACCACTAGACACTTTGTCTTATCTCCAGTTACCAAGGGTCATGAAATTTAATCCAATACCTAAGAATCTCTAGGCAACAAATCTTTGCGCGCAAGGCATAGAACAAGAGAGGTCCAGGTCCATCACCCGGTGGCACAAATAAGTAGGTAAGGGATGCCTGGATTATCCTAGTATGAATGCGTTCATATGCTGCAAAGAAAGGAAGCAATTTCCCAAGAAGTTTGACTGTCTTCTCTGAGGGGAAAGAGATACAATTCTACTCCAGTCTCAAATCTGACAAGAAATACACATAAGTATGACCCCAGCGTAGGCACAAAATGCACCACCCAGGGATCAGTAAGTATTTCCACTACTACACCTGACTACTGGTACAATCCTGTGACCCAAGTTCCCTGGAGTCTTGACAGGAAGGTTTAAAAATACTTTAGGCTACATCTGGCTAGGAGGAGGAACTTAGTCTGCCAGGTGATTAACTGAAGCTCTGGAACATGAGATTTTATCGTAATCCTTGTCTTCATGTGTAACTGCAAGCATTATGAGCATGCTGAGAGCAATCCCCTTCTACCCAGCCCCCCGAAGGAAGGGGACAGAGGCAACATAAAGTCACAGATCCTAAGGCTTCTAAAGATTTTTGAGTACTAACTGCAGTCAGAATGGGAGATGAGTATTTAAGAAGCTTTGCTGCTTGTGAAGAGCTGCTGCTCCATAGGAATGCAGGTTTTGGATAATAAGAAAGGTGAGGTGAGCTAGGGCCGTGCTCTTTCCCCTTGTAGAGATACGGAGCTCAGACTTGGTTTTCCTGTAGCACTTGCAGTTTCGTTTTCCATTTTCAGAAGTAAACTCCCATTCGTTCATGCACACTCACCAGAGCCATGACCTGACCCTCTAATGCGGCTGTCACTTGTGCACAGCCAACTACAATAACCATAATTCAGGATGAGCGAAACAGGTTCATCCCAGAGTGGGCTTTTCATTGATTTCTAATTTTTCTGCTTCGTCTCTGTCGAAAGTGCCTGCGAGCCATTCAGCTGCTCCCTTAATGTGCGAAATGCTCTTGCAGGCCAATCTGCCCCTGCTCCAGCGGGAGCTGCTGCACTGTGCAAGGCTAGCCAAGCAGAACCCAGCCCAGTACCTCGCTCAGCATGAACAGCTGCTTCTGGATGCCAGCACCACCTCACCTGTTGACTCCTCAGAGCTGCTTCTCGATGTGAACGAAAACGGGAAGAGGCGAACTCCAGACAGGTGAGAACGGCTGCACCTTCCGCGCCGTAGTTGGAAGTGGCTAGTGGGCTAGGGGTCGGATGTGCCGATGTTTGCCGGCAAGGCGGAAGCATGCATGGACCCAATGTGGCCATATCTAAATAGAAATAATACAGAGCGGACAGTGCTATAGTAACTATTTGGTACATAGTGTTTCTGTGCAGCTTAATGTGATTAGCAGATCATTCCAGCTCCATATGTAAATCCTTTGTATTGAAAGTTTTGCTGCAGTAAACATTACATAGGGGGAAAATAGATAGGCACTCGTATTGGGAAGCACAAGGCAAGCTCCAGTGTGCATGCAGAGCTTTGATTCCTAATTCTGATCTGCCATGTTTTATGCAGTGCATAAGAATATGTTTAACATTTCTTCCAAACAGAAGAAAATTTCACTAAAATCAGTTGTATTGCTGAGCTGAGGAAGACTCTATGTAAAAGCAGAGAGCAAGCGAGCACATGTGTGTATGAGCTACACTAGCTTTAGGGAGTTGGATCAATTTTCTCTTTTTCTTATTTGAATAAACAACTGTATTTAGTATTACAAGAAAATGACTCTTGTGGTTATTTATTTTTAGCTGCCTTCCCGTAATAGTGTTAGAAATTCAGCTGGCATGTAAATATTACCTTTGGGAGGCCCAAATACTGGATGTTTCTTAGTTTTGTTTGCCACAAGTGGTATAGTATGGAAAGCTTTTATAATGCTGTTCTGACAAATGCCACTACCTGCATGCACAGCGCACTGCCAGCGTGCTGTTTATCTTTCAAAGGGAAAAGATCAAGATATGCAAAGCCTGGAGAGATTGCAAGTTTTGTACAGGTGACATTTTTGTGTATGGGCAGAGAGCGATAGCAGAAAACATAAGGAGAAAACAAAGTCTGAAGCCTATTGAGGCTGGTAGATTAAAATTCAGCACCAAATATTTGAGCATATATGAGCATGAGAGATTCATGATATAGATGTGCTACATCTTGAAAATGTCTGTGTAGTAATATTTAAAGCTACTCATAACCAGAAGTGGACAGTAAAAATTAAAGTAACATAGCCATTAGATAGAAGAAAATGTAAAAGTATTTGAAATGGACTTGCTTTAGGTCATGTTTCACCTGCTTAGGAAATTGAGGAGAGATGGCTAATTTTCCGAAATTCTCCATGTAGTTTGTTATTTCCTGGAAAGAGAAGACACTCCAAAGCTGAAATTCAGCCCCATGAAGCATTTGGGCTGCATATCCTCAACCTTTGCAGAGCAGTGTACCAAAACGTCTATACACTGCGGGGAGAAAAAGGCCTCTTAAAATCTTGTGAGTTAACTTAAATATCAGCGTGGTGAAGTCCAATGTGAGAAGTCGAGTGGTGTGTTTCCTCCACATAGATAGACATACATTGAATTATCTCCTAAGTCTGTGAGGTCTTGGCTTGGCGACGTGCCTTCCCGATAGCCTCAACTGAAGTGCCTTTTCCTGTGGAGTTAAGGTCTCTTTTATGCTCCTTCCAGCTCAGGGAGTCTTGAATTCCTTTCAGTTTAGTAATAGAGCTTTGGGGTGAAGGGTAGACAGTTTAACTTAGAGTTTTGTGGGTGAGGGTGCTCTCCTCAGAGATGAGACTGGTGAGTTTGACAGCCTCGGTTTGCGAAGAGGCTGTAATCCAGGGTCTCTCATTCTGCTGGCTGCTCTGGGCGAGCACCGGGCTCGCCGTGTCCGCCTCTGCTGGCTGATCTGAGCTTTGCATTAATCTGCCGGCTGATCCGAGCTTTAAGCTGATCTGAGCTTGGTGTTGCCAACACTTTAAGCAGGATTGAAGCACACCTTCTGCATCGGGCCTCGAAAGCAACTTAAGTAGGCAAAGACTTAGTTTATGAATGCCAAGTGGGCTGAACCGTGAGAGAAGTACCGAGACTCAGCCTAGGGAAGCTGGATGTGCTCTGAGCACATCAGCTGGCAGGACTGGCATGTTTTGCTGGTGAATATATACCACCTGTAGACTCTGAGGTGCCTAAGCAATTAAACAGTAGTTTTTGTAGACTGCTTGCTTGAAATTAGATTCCTTAATTCTGTAAAAGTGGCATTTCAGAAACACATATCCTTTTTTTGACCCTGAGATTGTTTGATTGCTGTCACAAAAGACCTTAACCTATTGGAATGATTCCTTAAGCTGATTTTTGGAGTATCAAGTGAGCCCATTGCTGGTTAGTTGTGGCTAGGTCTCCATCGACTGTGATCAAAGTTATACAGAAAAAGAGCAACTGTAGTTTTGGCTGAGTCAGGTTCAGTGGAGTTGCCTTGTGCACCCAGGAATATTTGTACTACAGATTCAATAACATGGACAGGAGCCTGTTGGAAAGACTCTGAAATGGACTGAATGAGAGTTTGCATACTTTTTAATTTGGATAGTAGAAGTAAATCAACCACAAAAAAACTGTCCTCAGACTCAGATCATGCCTAGACCGAGTGAGTATTGAAACCAAGTCCTTGTCTTGCTTAATGCTCGTTAAGGTATTAATTATTTTTAAATGTTTATAGAGAGGCAGGAGGAAACATCTGGGAAAATATGTACCTTTTGTTTAGATCTCTACGTAGTTTTCAAATACACTAATAAAAATATAGTGGAAAATATTAGGCATTCTTTAATAGGAGGGCTGCTACTACTCTCTTGCTAAAATATGAAAAAAAACATGACTAAAAGGCAACATCTTTCCAGGGGAGCTAAATGCAATTGGAACAATTTTTTTAAGAGAGATGTCTGTCACTAAAGTAAATTGCATTGTCTTTTTCACTTCCCCTGGGGAACGGCTTTCTATATAATGTGTGTATTTTATATATACACATATATTAGAGACAAGCACAAATATATTAGAAATATGCACACACATTCTTCTATAGTTACATTTTTCTTTTAAGAACAGATAAATGCATACTGTTGATTCCAGCAGAGGTGAAATATTGCAAGGCATTAGCCCTAGGAGTAGGATGCGTGTGCTGGACATAAACACATTTACCTCTTGGGTTTTTGTTAAAGAAAATACCTCCACATACAGTAATTTTTTCTGCTTATATTTTCAGAACCTTGTTTGCATATGCATTTTCCATTTGTAGTTATTTATCTGCATATCCAAATCTACTGTATGTGAGATTTTATAGAGCAATCTGACAGCAAAGCTTCGTGTTTTACTGAATGTTTGCTTGGTGCATATGGTCTGACACGGATGAGCAGCCACGGTGAGATTTTGGAGTCTATTAAACTAGCTCATTAAAAAGATCAATCTGTTTCTGTAATAACACTGGGAACCATCAGTCACTGCAAGAGAGAAAAACTGACACCTGAGGAGACAACACATTTTGGTAATTTGTTCATGACGTGTCATGAACAAAGTGTTCACTATATTTTGTTTACAACTTTTGGAGTTTACATTCTCCTGTAGTAAAGCAAAAGAACTTGGACCAATATGGGTTTTTATTTTGGTGAATGAATGCTTCGTTGTAAATAACATGATTCTAAATACATTACTACAAAAGACATTTTTTGCTAATTAGTCATGCTTTGAGGTTGCTAGAAAAGCCTGTGTGGCAGATGAGCGTGTTATGTAGTGACTACATTTATGACAGCTACCTACAAAGTGGGTATAGGAGATTCTTAGGCAAAAAAGTCTGTTACAATATCTCCGGTTCCAAGTGGGAAGAAAATGAAAGTGTTCATGGTTGTTTTGTGACTTCAGAAAGTGGCACTGTACTTGCTGTACCCTTGGTGCCCCAACAGTGACTTCACATTGAAGATACCTGGGCACAGGGACCAACTTTGTTACTTCTTTTAGGTAAATATTTTTACTTCAAGAAGCTGCGAAGCATCTTGGTTAATGAGGTGAAGTATGTCAGCAGATCTTACAGCGATACTCCTTGTTAGCCATGTGCAATTATGATGAGTTTTAAGAGAATTTTCTTAATATAAATAGTTAACATGGCAAAATTCATCTCTTCTGTAATATGGTATTCTAAACAAAAAATATTTTTTCCTCTGATAAAACCTTATCACTCCTTTGGTCATCAAGCTGATACTGGCAGAAGTCCAGTTTAAATGAAAGCGTCTTGCACAAATAGTGGATGAATAGCTTTGTGTTGTTTTTATAAGCTGACTTCTGTATTCTAAGAAATTGGTGTAATATTCTGTATCACGTGAAAGTTAGTTTTCCAGTCAGGGCAGTCTTTCATGATCAGATTTTTTATTCAGGAAATTACCTATAGATTGTAATAATCTAAAACTGAGGTGATAACTTAAAAGCAACATAAACTGTGTAAAATGGATACAGATTAATGACTAGTACCTACTCTGCTATCCTTAATCTGGGCAAATAATGTTTCCAAGTAAAACTGATCTCTTACCTGTTTATTGCCAAAGGACCCCATCTTTTTAATATTACCAGTTTTCTAAATGGCTGCGTGAATGCACACACAGCTTTGGATACACATCAAGGAAACAGTCGCCGATATGATGCAAGACAAAGAAGAACAAGAAAATGTGTCAGTTAGGCTTCCTACACATTTAATGTGATTTCCTCTCTACATCTTGTTGCTGCTTTGCAAAATCAGATGGTTGAGGCTGAAAATTATGGTTTTTGAACCCAGAACTGTTTTGTTTCAGTACTTATATGGGTCTGCTGTGGAACAGGAATGCTGCCTCGGGCACCTCGGGAAATGTTACGGTCCCAAGGGAATGGGAAAACGAAACCAAGAAGAATGAGTAAAATTGATCAAACAGGAAGGCAGAATAGGAGGTTGAGGTCAGGCCTCCTGAACTATTGACTAGTTGTCTTTTATTGCCGTATTTATCAGTATATTCAGATATAGTGAATTTGCCAGTGGTTTCTGTTATGATGAGACTTTGGAGGTCATAACTTCACAGTTACCTTTCTCTGTATTTTATTTAGTCAGAAACATTAAATCAGTTTGTGTACAGTCCCATTCTGGTATTCTGCTAAGTAGCTTATTTGGACAGTGTAAGAACAAATTCTGGAATTAAGGTTTCAACACCCAGAAAGCAATTGACAGCCATTATGCAACATAATAACAAAAATAGGGATTGAATTTCAGTAAATGCATTTCCAATGGTAATGTTAATTTCTATGTTAGTTAAGCTAGGGGTTCTAGAAGAAAATGGACATGCTGGTGTATTGTCCAAGTTGCTGCACTGCATTGCAGTTAATTTAAAGTGCAGAGCATTAAAAATAGCACAGAAGTACCTGTACAGTCAGATGCAAATATCAACATTTGTATGAGAATGTGTTGTTTTGGCATCTAATTACAGTGGAGAGAAGCAAAAACACATTTCCTGATTGTTTTCCTGCTTCCTACATTTTGTTTTCTGCTTTGCTCTTCCTACACTGAACGATCCAAAACAGTCGATGAAGATGATTATTTATTTACAATTTATATTTTTTTCCCATCTTTGTTAGAGATAGTTCTAACTCTGACACTAAACAATTTTCAAAAATAAAAAGCTTGGCTTTTTTGCAGGAAAGTGAATGTTTTGCTTGTGTAGTATTTTTTACAATTGAAAAAACTGGATATTGAGTTTGAGTAGGTAATGTAAAAATAGAATGTGCACCAGCAACATACAAAAATGGTCTTGAAGAGCTGTCAGAAGCATCACTGCCCACTGAAGTTATTACAAGCAGTTCCGTCATGCTGAGAATCAGTGACATGTATCCTGATCCTCAGCTTTTCTTGGTTAGGAGTTCTTGGCGCCATCCTGCATTCGTTGTTTTGGAACAAGGTATGCACTGCAGTTTAACAAAGCATTTCTTTTATCTCTCTGTTAAAAATTGTAACAGCTGTCCTGCTGTACTGCCGAAAGATTCTCCTCCCTTCACCAAATTAAGGTGTAATAAAACGTATATACCAGCAGCTTCACTGGCATTAGTGACTGTGGTGAGGTCCCTGGAAAATCTGTCTTTACTCCTTCTGAAAACAGTGCAGCTGATCTCTTCATTTCCTGCTGGTAATTGCTAGGTCTTACTTTGATCCCCTCTCCCAGTGATGTTGGCAAAGGTTTGGCTTCTCCCTTCCTCTGCTCATTAACGTTAAAGGAGACCCTATTGAGAAGCAACAATTAATACACTGAGTGTTTCTCCAGAGAGTCACTGGAGGTCGGTTTGCTTGGTGGGGAGGGCTTGCTGAAGAGGGTTGGGTTTTTTTTCCTCTTTAACAGCAGGCAAATGACTTAAGAAAATCTGATCAAATTTACCTTCCTGTCAAAGTGACAAAGATTTTTGTTATGCTTTTTGTTGCTAGGAAGGTATGTTATGTCATCCATAAGTCATGGAAGAGGAAATTCTCTGAGTGCTGTACTGGAGCTTAGATTGCATAACTTCATAAAGTCTTTCGCAGTTTTTAGACAAGTTAGATACCTTTTTTTCAAGAAAGGCTGGATTTCCTCAGCTATTTGATAAAGATTTGTGGAGAGAGGGACTCAACCGTTTGAAATATTTATATTCGATAACTCTTCAAAGTTAATCTTTTGTAGTTTTTGTTTATTGCACTGGTATAAAAACTATACTATAGTGTAAAAAAACTTCCCTGAAAGGAGTTATGAACCCATTGAAGTAACTCTACTTTTTCTTTCTGCTTTGTTTTAATGGATGATTAGTCAGTGCAAGTTCCAAGTTTTCACTTTCATGGACAGAGGTGTAAGTAAGAGATTATTGTTGTGATCATAAACATTATATTAGATTAAGAATTGATCTTCTTTATGTCCAGAGATCAAACTGAAATTAGAAATGCCATTACTTTGGGGCTGACAGTAACTTTCATATAACTTATTTTGAAATAGCTGGTTATGAATTGAATTAATAAGGCAAACTGCCTTCCTCCCTGATGGCTCTCTGGAGTTACTTCCGCAGAAAAACACTGCCTGTTAAAGAGTATTGGAGTGGGAAATCTTGACTGTTATTTGAGGACTTCAATCTAACTAGGTCTTTCTGTGAAATTAATGGCAAGCACAGCACCTTTGAGTGAAATAGCCAAGATGGTACAAAAATCTCTGAAGAAAACATTTCTCCTCCTCTAGAGTCATTCTTGCCCAAGGTCTCAATGAGATACTGATCTAAAAAGCTGCTGTTACCATGTTGTTCTGGTTCCTGATGTGAACTCATCGTGGCATAACTTACAGCACAGGTTCAGGACACTGAAACCCGTAACCTTAAGACTGTGTGCTATCTTCTGGAAAAAAAAATATTTCTTAAACTGAAAGTTTCCCCTGAGCACTGTATGCTGTAGCACCATTAAAAGTGGCAGTTGCTTGGCCCTTTGGAGCTGATCATTTCAGCTCTGCCGTTACGTGTGCATTCATCTGATCACCCCATGGTTTCAGTGAATGCTGCTCTCCCTCCACTGCTGCTTTTTAAGCTGTTCCATGGGAAGGGTCACTCTGCCAGTGTTTCTTAAGTTACAGGGATAGTTAAACAGGATAGATATGTCAGTGGAAAATTTTGAATGAGCATTGTTATGAAAAGTTCTGCAACACCACATTTGGAGCACAGATAAAGAATAAGCTTTAGTTCTTAAAGCTTCATGTGCAGGTGGGTGTGCATGTGTCTAACAGCTCTGCTCACAAAGCGAATAAAAGTTCCTTTGCTTTATTTTGCAGAACCAAAGAAAACGGCTTTGACAGAGAGCCTTTGCACTCAGAGCATCCAAGCAAGCGGCCCTGCACTATTAGCCCAGGCCAGCGGTACAGTCCAAATAATGGCTTATCTTATCAGCCCAATGGTCTGCCTCATCCCACCCCACCTCCACCTCAGCATTATCGTTTGGATGATATGGCCATTGCCCACCACTACAGGGACTCATACAGACACCCCAACCACAGGGACCTCAGGGACAGAAACAGACCTATGGGTAAGGCATGGTGATTTTCTGCATTGTCCTTTCCAGGTTGCTGTTTTCCTTGTAATTATACTCTCTATTTTGATTTTTTTTCCCTGCTAAAATATACCCCCCCCCTTCAGGTATAGCCTTTGTGGAAAATTGTCCATCTGGGGGCTCCTAATGGCCTTGCTATTTCAGGCTAGGATAAGCAGAGCCCTTTTTTGTCTTGAATGCCACATTTGTGCCAGTAACAAAAGTGATATAAATTTATTTCAGTTTAGACAACAGGAAGATTATTAGCCTTTGGAGGCACGTTCCCTGGGTGACATCTCAAGAGTGCACTGCAGCATGGGGATGCCTGCTGAGGATGCTTGCAGCAGAAGCACCATATCCTGTGCAGGACAGCACTTGCAGCACATTTTGCTTTATTGGGATATCTGATGATCTTAGATTGGCCTGGCTTGCTTCACTTCTGCACGTACTATTTTTTCTTCTTTTGAACCAATCTTCAATGAAAGAGGAACATTTACAAATAATCAGCATAATAGAGAGGAGTCTAAGCAAAGAGCAAGTGTCGCTTCCTCAGAGTGCTGATGATACGTACTGCCTTGGTTCTACCATGTTGTCAACTGCTGTGATATATGCGCTACATTTTAACCACATGTTGTTTAAACATCTGTGAAAGGATGAACCCTTAATGATGCTCTGTTGACATGGTAGTAATTACTGCATTTAGTGAAATAACATTAAGTTTATACTAACATTTTTTCAGCTCTTTGAAGTACAGCTAGTGTTTGTTGTCGTTGGTATCAGATATTGTCTTGCTCACTTCTTCACGTAGTTCAAATGAAATAAATATATATTAATTATGGTTTTATATAGCCAGAAAAGTTTATGTGCATTCCTAACAGGCCATCTCGTGACCTACAGAACTTAGAAATATTGAAGACAGTAAATTGAGTAAAATGATAGCGATCTAATGAGGAAAAAAGTTCTAAAGAGAACCTAGACCTAAGTTTTCAGGCATCCATTTATTTTTATGGTGGTATTCCTGATACAAGACCAGGAATGATTTTTTTTGAATTGAAAAATAAATAATAAACTCTCAAGTGTATTAGAGGTATTGTCAGAATAAGAATATCTTAATTTTAAATGTTGGAGTAATTATTCATTTATGATAAAAATTTAAAATTCCATTATTTCCCTAGTGTTCTTCATATTAAGACTAATTTTCAAATTAAGGAAAGTTTGGGATCAATATAACCACAGAAAAAGAAGAATGACTGTAAAATCTTAACTCTTTCAAATATATTTGAGAATTACTTCCAATAAGTTAGAATAATGACTGCTAAGGAATCTGTTTGACATTACATTTGTTATCAAAAATCTTCAAAGTTTCACCTTTACATCCAAAGATGATTTTAGTTATTCTATGCATACTGTAGTATGCTAAAGAAGTCATTGCTGTTATAGCACCCATAGTGGAGCTATGCCCAGAATTGAGGTAAGCTAGTTTAAGTGAATAGAACAGCGGCAAAATAGATGTTTGTTACAGTAAAACATTTAAAATAAGACATATACTTACGTTCTGTATATTCCTTTTATCCATGAGTTTTATTAATCAAAGGGATAGTTGTGTTTAGCTATGTTCTTACATATCTGTGCTGAGATTGGTAAACTTGAAGTAACAGATATTTCTGATTGTAAGGAATGTGTGCCATCTCTGTCTGCAGAAACATTCCTTAAAAATTTGCCCACAGTGCGCTTAGCAGATGAATATCGTAGGTGTCTAGGTTCTGTGTGCATGTGCATCTAGAAGCGCACATGTATACATATGCATGTATATGCATGACATATATGTCATCACATATATCCTCAAGGCTCTGTTTTCTTCTTTTTCCTCCTAGAGGACTACCAGCACTGTAAACATGATTTGCTCCTTTTTGGCAGGGTTGCATGGCACACGTCAAGAAGAAATGATTGATCACAGGCTAACAGACAGAGAATGGGCAGAAGAGTGGAAACACCTTGACCATGTAAGGATGATGTGTACTCTTACGTAAAACTGCCTGGAGGGTCTCCTGTGTGCAATAAGAGAAACCAAGTTAAATATCATCTGTTAAGGATATTATTTAAACTTTTTCTTTTAAAACAAATCTGCATCTGAGGACAAGTCTCGAAAGCACTGGTGACTAAATTTGGGAGCCTGATGTTCCTCTTTAGGTAGCTCATATTGGTCCTTGCTGTTCAAATACCTGTTACAGAATCCTAATTGCTGTAGGCTTCCAGATGCGGAAGGGATGCTGCTCTCGGAAGCATGGATTTGGAACACACGACCCTCACTCTTAGAATGGTTATCTGTATTTGTTCTTTCAATTTATTAGCTCTTATAACATTAGCAAGCAACAGTTCTGTCCCAGATATCCTGGGCTACTATGATGCCACATCATGCTAGTAGCTGGACTATAGTAATTTCAATTTTTTGTCTTCTTTCTTTCCCTTTCCCCCAGAAGTCCATAGCTACACAGTTTAGGATCACCAGTTTAGCAGAAATGGATTGTTCTGTTAAAGTAACATTAGAGTTTTCCATATATATTTGAAGGAACAGGAGAGGCTCTTTCACTCTTAGAACTCAGGCCTTCAGCACATTAGTGTTTTCTTTTTTTTTTTGTCAGTTTGTGAGTAAAGTGTTCTTTTTTATTTCCCTCTTCCACCACTGTGAATAGCTGTTAAACTGTATAATGGACATGGTGGAAAAAACTAGGCGATCTCTCACTGTACTACGGCGATGTCAAGAAGCAGACCGTGAGGAGCTTAATTACTGGATACGGCGGTACAGTGATGCAGAAGATTTAAAAAAAGGCGGTAACAGCAGCAGTAGTCATTCCAGACAGCAGAGTCCAGTGAATCCAGATCCAGTTACATTAGGTACAGTATCCTTTGTTTACCAGTCTTGTATCAGCTCAGCTAAGTGCTAGGTGAAGTTCAGATTTGCTCTTCTGATTCTTCTTCCTTGATAGTGATGAAGTATTCCTCTGTGCTGATTACTGAATTAACTGCAACTTCTGTGTCCTAGTACTCCTGTTTACGTGTGGAATGGTTTGGGGTCTTTGGTGATGCTTGGTAATTTTCTTTCCATTCAGAAATGTATGAGGGTGGTGGAGTGGGAAAACAGGAGGTAATGTAGGATGGTAGAGCAATAGGATGAATGCACTAGCTCTCACTCCCTTCTTTCTCCCTTCTCTGCCAAGCCAATTAAGCAAAACTATAGGTGCTTCTGGACTGTTAGCATTAACCTTCTCAAATAGAAGGACCTAACTTGGAAAATGTCTGTTTTAAAGAAATGAAGGGAGATATAGATATTGGCACTTCTTGGCCGTACTTGGTTTCAGTATAAGAAAGCGATAGCCCAGCGGGGATGTCTGCTGCTGGGCACACCTAATACTCCGAGGTCTGTGCCGGCTGCTGCAGCTCACGCAGGTGTATCTGCACCAGCCTGGGCCCTGCTCGCCCTGTAGTTACAGCCGCACAGAGCTCAGTTCAAGCTGCAAAGCCCACTTAAGAAGCAGACTAAGTAGTTGACTTTCACCCTGTGTGGACCTCCAGTTACACTTGTACCAAAACACTCATAACTAGTTTAAGATGACTGCTGTATAAACACAAGCTCTTGTTTTGTGTTCTTCCTGTAATTCCTCACTGTTATGTTGGCCTGCTTCTCCCATCCCCTTACTTTTGTGGCAGGTGGCAGGTACAGAAACATGTCTTAGTGGTGCCTTTTAATTGATCTCTGTTCCGTGGAAAAGAGCAACAAACAAGGATTCTTGATCTAATATTTATCTTTCAAAAAAAAAAAAAAGGCCATATCAAATGCCCTCTGCTTGCGATCATCATAAACTGTGGTCATTAGCAGAATTGAATATGTATGTTATTTTGCAACAAAATTTTATTTGAATCTGTGTTTTCCTTTTCTCAAGGATAGCTTTTTAATTCTAAAATCTATTTAATTGCAAATAGAGAAATAGAAAAATAAATCTGATGCCCTCTCCATATTCCTATTGGTAAATCATTAGAGCTCTTACTGTAATATTTAGTGCCCCTTCATAACAAATGAACCTTTTTTTTTTTTTTCCAAATGATTTAAGCCAATGGGATTATAAATTAGCTTTAGGCAGTGAAAGGAGGGGTTATGGAAATGTTGTTCCAAGCTTCACTAATAAGTCTAGTCTCTAGAGAAGCCCTTCTCAAAAAGAAACGTTCAGGTAATGGCTTGTATGAATAGTATTAAATGTAATATAAAGAAAGACTCATAAATATGACATCTGAAATGTTGATCACGTCTGCCGCTTTTGAAAAACACTTGTGAGGAAACCCCTAGATCAAATGCAGTGCCACCCCTCTCTGGTAAAGCTGTAACACAGAAACAGCCAGACCATTGTTCCTGTAAGCTTTTTTTCTTTGTATGTGTGTTTTTTAAGGTAGTTTGTAAGTAGAAAAGTGAAAAGAGACTGAGTTTTCATAGTTTCCTCAAAGAAACTGAAACTCCAGACCATTCATCAAAACTTTATGGATGATAATACAATCCAAGAAAGATAGTCATAACAAAAAATATTTGTTTTCTTGATAAAATGAAGAGCAAACAAATAGAAAAAAATTGTCATTTTGCTTGGCTGTGTATTTGTCAAGATGAATTCTTGGAACCAATAAAGTCTTATTCCCTAGAAAAACAAATGACACAGCCTGTGGAAACATTATATGACATTATATGACACACCAGTTATGTCTGCAGTATTATGGATACAGTTTAACTGATTGGAGCAAGTCCATTTCAGTTTAAACATGCCCCTTTCAGTTAGCTGGCTCTAAAAACTACTTCCCTAGACTCGTGGACCTGTAACTTGGAATGCTTCAGTGATGTAATATCCATGTCAGTCGTAAATATTGATAAGAAATGCTTTATATCTGACATGCAAGGCACAAGATAGATACTTATTTCAGACTCTAAGGAAATCTAATCATTTTATTTCCTTAAATCTGGTAGTAATCTAGGTAACAAAATGAAAATTCTGAAAATTCAAGAAGTGTAATTTAATTGAAGCCGTATCTGTGAGCCTGAAGACACTGTTTTGTTATGTTTTTTTGTTTTATTTATGAAGGGAGGAGGGAGAGGGATTGAAAAATTCCTCCAATATTTTAATTAAAGTGCTACAGCATGTAAATACCACTTTTTGCTGCAAGGATTCTAAATGTCAGTGTAGTACAAAGAACCCTTTGTATTTTTTTTTTAACGAGGTAACCCACCCTTTAAAAATTGCCATCTTGTCATCTCCACTGGCAAGGAGGAAAAAAAAGGGGCCATATGGCTACATTGTTTGTGTCTTTGTTTCTTTATGATTAAAATAACATCAATGAAGTCAGAAGTTCTCACTGTAAACATTACGTTCTCACTGAAGTACTGTGAACTGCAATTTAGCATAGGTAGTTTGCATCCCTAAGAAACTGAAAACAATTTTTGAATCAGTAGACCTTTCTTCTGCAAAAGATTTTTGTGCTTCTTTTAGCTTGACA
Organism: Dromaius novaehollandiae; assembly: GCF_036370855.1. Lineage (NCBI taxonomy): Eukaryota > Metazoa > Chordata > Aves > Casuariiformes > Dromaiidae > Dromaius > Dromaius novaehollandiae. The sequence goes on from NC_088099.1 coordinate 147,800,883, forward strand.
TCCCTGCAAGACATTCTTGAGTTTGACAGTTCACAGTATCTGTTCAATATTTTTCTGGTGATATTTTTAACTGAGAAATCAAGTGAAATATTTGATAATTAGTTAGTAATCCAATTCACGCGTTAGCAGGTTAAAAATAATTTTTTTCTAAGAGTGTGTTGAAGGTAAGATAGGTCCATTCCTCTTAGTCGGAATTATACGTGTTTATGAAAGTCTAAAAATGACTCAGACTTTACATATATTCACTTGAGAGACTGTGGTGGTCTATGAAGTGAATAATACATCATCTCACTTCTCCATTTCTACTGAAGAATTTCAATACTACAGACTACAGCAAGCCTGAAACTTCCATCCTTGCAGTGAATAATTACACGTATCAGACAATGTATACTGAAATACACACAGTCGGATAAATTAAAGATGAGAGTTCTTCAGCATTGTGGGTTATAAACAAGATCTATAACCTTACTGAGTGCAGCTGTGTCTCCAGATAAGTGGCGTAGATCAGAAGACCTGCAGTGATGTTGATATTTTGTATCTGTTGAATTTATCTGTCCGGAAATCTTACAAAATAGAGTTTGAAATCCCCAACTGGAGAGTGCCAATGCCTGCAGGTTTTGCCCCAGGAAGCCAGAATTCTCAGAAACGTACGAACTTGTCAAAAACACATAGGTTAGCTGCTTCTTAATACATTTTTAAATGTTAACTCTCTTAGAGCTAGTTTATATTTTAGCAAAGGTTGTTCACCCGAGTGCTTTCTCTGTTAGCCCGGACATTCCCGCTGACATGTCTGTACGTGCTGAGATTATAAAATCTCTCCTGTGCCGTTTGCAGATAATCAGCATTGCTGTGATATGTGTGGTATTCTCGACATGAGCTAGCAGGAATGCTGTGAATACCACAGTAACATTTATTACTTGTAATTCCGGAATGTAAAGCCTCTGTAATCGTGGTCACTGATGCCATTAAATCTTACTCTTAATCCACTAGCTGCACTGGAGGTTTGGGCTAGATTGCGGCATAGTGAGTTGCATGCTATTAGGTAGAACCACAGCTGCAGAAACATGTATCTGTATTCACAGTATTCAGTTCTGATTTCCTTGGGGCTAGGATAACTTTTATCGATCCTTTATACCATGCTTGGTATTGTGGTGCTTAGCAAAATAACTCATAGGTGGCATAAAAGAAAAAAATCTATAGCTGCCAGTTATTGGAAATTTGATCTTGGTTGGGGATGACGGCAGAGACGATTCAGTAATACAGTACCTGCGTGGTTTTCCCTTTCTTTTTGAAAGACCAGTTCAAACTGCACTTTGATCACAGTTTCATGTGTGTTCAAAGAGTGTTAGAATAGCTATAAAAATGTGTTACAGGGGAGAGAAGGGCAAAGATGTGCATAAAAATAATTGAGACTCACACCTTCCCGTCTTTCCTCCTGCCATTTAACCAATTAGTCTGATTCACTATTACACTTTTCAGATTTGCAGCTATATATTCAAGTTATTGGAGTGGCACACTTTTGAGCCCGTTATAAGCAAGGCAGTCAATACTTAATATTAATTGCTTTCCTGAGTTTTTTGTTTGTTGCCTGTGTCCCAGCAATGATGTGACATTTATTACAGGGCAGAGTAAAACAAAACTTGCATACGAGCATGAAAAGTATATAAACACATACAAAAGCATGTGTTTTTCATATATGAAATCATCCATAGTCCAGGTCTGATTAGATGACATAGGATCTTTCTATCTGATGTTGCTTTTGTTATGCTTGAGCCCCAGTGTTCACTATGGCATATAGGGTATTTTTGTCATTGCTTCTGTTTTGAAAAATACAACAAATGGGAAAAGGTCCTCAAAAGATCAACTGTTCATCTCCTTTTCTTACACATTTGTTATTTTAAGCTTGGATGTCATTGTCCAGTGAATAAAAACCTCCATTCTTTCATATTTTCAGCCCATCTTCTGTTCCTTCTTTGCAAATATGGATTACCCTTTTTGATAGTTTTGGTCACACCTTTTCCTTCAAGTCTTTCTTTTTTGTTGTTGTTGTTGATTTTGGTCTTTATTATCATGTGAGTGTTCATGTCCTTTATTTGGTCTTAGCTTTTGGTCTCAGTTTCACTTCGCAGACCTGTATTTATTTCTGCTGCTACAATTCTTCACATCTCCCTCTTTTAGTACTTGCAGCACCTCTTCTCTATCTTAGAATCAAAAGAAATAAGTTATCTACAAGATATCTGTACTGGCTGAACCCTAGAAACTTGGTTGATCGATTGGTTGGTCAGTGATTCTTGTGGTTTAATGCATACTTGAAATGAATACATGAGGGCCTATGTGCAACCTTGCACCATATTGTGATGATAGGATATTTTTGTGGATGTTTTCTTTCTTAGAAAAAAAATATCCAGGATGGACTGAAATCAGTCTTTTTTATTATACTATTTTGTAAAATATATGTATTGTTCTCTGCTATTCAGTAGAATGTGAGAGCTGAAACTGAGATCTATTTTTTTTGGTTTTTTTTTTCCTGATCTTTATCTTTATTCTTATGTACCAGTCCAGGAACTTTCTTCCTGAAAGGTACTTTTGACATTACAATAGAAAATTCCAAAAACTTTTTACATTAAAAAATTACTTTTATTTTTACTTCTTTTAGGCTTCTTGTAGGCAAGTACTGGTTATTCTGATGTATATATGCTTTTTCTTTTCCTTGATGGATTATTTTGTGTAGTCCAACAGGAACCGAACTAATGTTCTTAAACTGTGCCATATGATGAATTTCAAGTAAATTCAGTATTATACATCCTGTTCCATGTGTCCTCTGTAATAATTTTGTGCCATTTTCACCATTAACAAACATTTGTATTGTGTCTGATATGTAAAACCTCTTCCATTATCCTTTTCTATGTCAGCTGCCTTGTCGCTTCAGGTTATTCCTAATTTTGTCTGATTTCATTCTCTCTGCTTTCAGGCAGCATTTCCTTTGACTCCTGGGTGCTGCAGTCATTCAGTTAGTAGAATACCTCTTTCTTATTATGGCTTTTTTCATTTGGTTTTGCATTTAATGTTTTAGGGACTTTGCTCAAATTCTGTGGCTGTTGTTTTGGGTTTGTTGCTAGACTTTCAAATCTTTAAGATTTGTTGAGTTTTATTTTCAGTGAGCAACTTCTGTGATTCTTAGTCAGAAGCATACCTTAGCATAAAAATTAAATCCTCTGATCATGTCCTGTAGTTTAGTCCCCTAAAGAAGATTGTTCTTATCACTGACTAAACAATAGCTATGTTAATAATAGTGTTCTTGCTTGGAAAATTTTTTTTTATTATCTTCATAAATGCTTCTTGTCTTTTTTTGTGTGTTCTATTCCAAACTATGGGAAAGTCTCTCACAAGTTTTGATTTAATTCTTCTTGCAGAGGCTCTCATTCCTCATGTAAATAATTTGTGGTTGGAATAAGAGCTTGACTGTTTATATTTTGGAAATTTCAACAATTAGCTGGCAATCTGGTCATTTATGTCATTGAAGTCCATTTTTGGAAAGTCATGTGTACCAAAAATCAGCTCCACATCTCTTTATTTTATTTTTCAGTATCATGGTAGAGGGCTTAAATCAGAACTGTGATCCCCCTTGTAGTAGTAGGTGGTACCTTAAATAACACATGGAAGAATTTAACAGAAAATGCGAGAAAAGGTACAATAAAACTCTGATGTTGTCACATTTTGAGTCTGACTGTATTTTGTAGTTATGGCAGGAAAAGCAAACAAGCATGTTTTAATGTTTTGCCTTAAGTTTCCCTGAGCTTTTAAACATTTTCTGCTGTCTCCCTGGTTGAACTGTAAGTGTTCCCATAATTCTTAAAACCTCCAAGGCTACACAATAATATTTGTAGATTCCAGAAGCACACAAGCCGAGTGATGCTGAGGATTGCCACATTTTCAGGATCTGGTCTGGAGTCCTCTATCACATTAATTACAACCAATACAAATGGCTGTTTTGCAGCATCTTATACGCCCATGTGTACACACACACACCCACACCCACACACACCCCATTTTATGCCTGAGGTGTGAAATTTTGCCTGTAAAAATACATTCTATTTCCACTCTGTGCTTTAGTGATAAGCAGAAGAGCTGGGGAAATCCATTCAGCTGCCCGTCAGATGGGAAGATTCAGTTCACCCAGTCAGTGTCTCCAAATACATGTGCCAGAAATTGCACATCATCTATGGAGCAGTATGCAGGGATTCCCTACTCTGCGCATAGCTAAAACTGCACCTGGCATTTCCACCTTTGTTACTCACAGACAACTTAAGCAAGCCGAACATTACAGTCATTGCATCCGCAATATTAAACATCATCTTTTAATTTGTTTTTAGTTTCTATAGCCTACCATATATGAACAGCACTGCATGCGTATGTATAGCAGTTTAAAAAACAATTTATGAAACCTAATGATTCAGCCTTTTTTCATCCAAACAGCATGTTTTGACCAAGATATAATTTAATATATAAAAATGAGTATTTTTAATTAAAAAATACTTATTAGAAGAATTGTGTACATACTCAATTGTATTTCAAACTCAGACGTCAAAGAAGTTGTTTAACTTCTGGCAAAATCTCTAAAAAGGCATAAACCGTGAGCCTGTCTGTCATCTGGTAATAAATCAAGTAATAATTTTGGCTATTGACTTCTGCTACAGAAGCGATAATAACCATGGCAGTGTACTCACCTTTAAATTTTGAATTTCTCTTGTATTACTTTGAAAAACAGTTAAACAGTTTCAAAATTATATTTGAAAACTTATTTGAAAAGAGCAGTTTTTACCTGCTGAGAATCCGTATACTAAATTTCAGGCCAAAGTGAATTGTGTTCTGTGTAGTCTGATCTGGTGTCTTTGAAGACAGTGTGGAAGGATCTTGCTGATTTCAGTGTTCGTAGGCTCAGATCCAGAGGGTAAACCCTTAAAAAAAAAAAGGAAAAAAAGAAAGAATGTCTATCAAAATGTGGTTGAAATATATGGGTGAATTATGGACTTCAGCTCTTGTAAGGCTGTTTGGAATATGCATTTAGGAGCTTAACCTGAAGTTACAGGTTCTGTTTCCCAAAATCTTGCAGCTACTGTTGCCAACATGGGCTCAAGTATACGAAAGGGTAGCTCTGAACATCCAGAAACACCTCTCTCTTTTCCTGCGGAAAGCTTATTTGATCGCTGGAATGGCATCGTGGCTTTTATCCCCTCTCACCAGTAACCATTCTGTTTTCACAGACCAGAAGTGCCAAACGCGGACTGTTGCCCTCTCGCTTTTTTCTTTTCATAAACATAATTGCAAAAGCTGAAGACGGTCACTCCCTCAGCTGGTCTCGCAAAGCCAGCGTTAAAAGCATGAAAACTGTCACATCAAGTTGACTTAAAACACTGTAAAATAAAACTAAAGCGAACTAGTCCCAGCTTGGCTTAAGATGAGTCATTTGAGTCCTAGACATTGATCGGTCTGTGTGACATTCGTGAGTTACGGTCACAGCGTCCTTTTCATTTTGTGCAAAAAAAAAAAATTCACATGGTTTGGTGTGGCCAGCAAGCAAAGGGAAAGGGTATTTCTCTAAGCCTTGTTTAACAACTGAGCATTGCTCACGGTACTCTTTCTTTCTCCCTCCCACCCCCTGCTCCTGCAGAATCTCATCGGGAATTCCTCCACAGGCCTGCTTCTGGATACGTGCCAGAGGAGATCTGGAAGAAAGCTGGTAAGAATTGTTTAAAAACATGAGCTTAGTCTGCTGGCAGCTGTGTGCAGTTGTTAATGCACTGACGTGAGGAATAAAAAGGATTTTTTCTACTAGTAACCTACTAGTAACAAGAAGAAATTGTATTTAATAATCTTAAACTGGAACTGATCAGAACCTGAAATAATCTTTATAATAGAAGCATCTGCTGCTCTAGTTAAGGGGCTATCAGTGCTTCCATTAAGTACCCCTATTTTCAGGGGTTATAATGGTTTCAGGCTGAAACTTGATATGTTAAAGTTTTAGTCTGTTAGCAATTTAAAAAAAAAAGTTTCTGTGTGGGATTTTTTTTTTGAAAGCTTCAAGATTCTTAGTAGTTAATTCCAGAAAAGGAAAAAATACCCCTATTTGCTAAAGAAAAAACTGCATATCTGTAACGGAAAAATTCTTAATTTTTAAAAGATTTTGTGCCTGTCAGCCAGCAGTGAAGTCTGTGCTCGTAAGCCTGGTAAGTTTTCAAGGGACTTCCCCAGGCTGCCCCTCCGCAACTGCTCTCCAGAGTCGTGCCGGCACTCACACTGTCTTCCGTGAGGCTGAAAAGCACTGTGGGCAGACGCTGGGGTTGTGCAGGGTTTTCTTCAACACTTTGAAACTCTGCGTGAGCGCATGAGTTCCCTGGCGAGAATCCTTTTGCTGTTCTGGAGCAAAACCCTTGCTCTTTTGATGCTGATACAGTGACTTCCTTATTTTCCAAGGGGCCAGGAGTTAGCTCTTGAACCTCGATTGTACATCTCTCTCCCTCCCTCCCTCCCTCTCTCTCGTTCACACACACACACACAGACACACACACAGACACACACACACACAGACACACACACACAAACACACGTGGTTGATTGTGGACGTGTCTGTCCTGACTATGCAAAAGGAGAGCTTTTGAGCACCTTAGCTGGAGCTAATGATAAAATGACGAATATGCAGCAGTTTTGGTGCTTTCTGATCAAGACTCCAGTAACTGCTGCTATTTGGTATATTAAACTAAATACAGAGTACCTGTGTATAAATGTTATGCTGGCATATTTTTGCAGCTGACAAAAAGTTATGTTGTCTGTGTAAGGTGGGTTCATCCTTTGAAGTCTGTATTTGTCAAAATGTAAAACTAATATTTCTGGAATTGTTGCACTTTACACGGTAAATAACAAACTAATTTAATCAAGAACTTTTTCTTTTGTCCAAGGGAACGGTAGCTTTTACAACACAATGCTTTTGTATGCCCAAATACATTTTTTATATTTTGGTTTCCCATAGTTAACATCTTAAATGAAAAATAAGAAAACATATACAGTGCCAGGAAATCTCACTAAACACACCATTATTCAGTGGAGTTTCAGAAACCTATTTTTTCTTGCAGTATCTAGGTTTTAATATTGTTCGACATACCAGGTGATCTGTAATTCCAAGGTCAAGCACAGTGGAAGAAAAAAAGTTTTTTTATAAGCTAGCAATACAATTTAACCAAAGCTATGGGCCTGAGCTATGACATTGGATGTACATTCAGACTTTTTCCACAAATGGTAGTGTAAAGGAGCCTGTGACATGTCATCTTATGAACACTTATGAACACTTCGGAATTTTTGAGGCATTTTTTTGCTTTGGTCTCATTTCTAGTTTATACTGTCATGCCAATGGGGGCTTAAATCAGATTCCCGGTGTTAACTGAGCATATCTGTGAACTGGAGAATAAAAAAAGTCTGATTTTCTACAGGAGGTGTACCTGTGGCTTGTTATTAACAGTAGAAAAACATCAGAAAGCATACTGCTTTTTATAAATTATTGGCCTGCATTTTCAGGAGGGTGTACTGAAGTTGGCATTATTTACAGTTCAGTAATCAGTTCAAGGCAGTAAAGGTGCAATCCAGTTCTGTAAGTACCTGTGTCTAGTGCCATTTGAGATGCTCTGTAGTATCCTGCCTGGCCTGCAACTACCCATCAAGAAGGCAGCAAATCTCTCACAAGTCCTGCATCATCTTTGCTGGCTCTGTATGCATATGTTGGTGTCTCAAATGGCGTAAAGACCAATGTGCAGACAGCTGAATCAAGCCCTAAATGTCTGATTGGGAAGCTGAATCCACTGAACTGAAAGAACTTGGTATAAGAACAGTTAATGAGCAACCTCAAAATCAGGTGAGGCAGTAAATCATGTGAACGTGTGATTCACTTTAAACTTTTGGAGATTCATAGACTCAAGCACAATATATGCAAAGTTAAGCACATGCTTTCATGATTGCTGGAGCAAGGACATAGTATGCAGCATCTTGTAGATGTAATGCCATGTAAACCCAATTCAGTTTTGTAAATCAGTGGAAAGGAAAGTCACCAGTGTCCTGATTCATCTCACTGAATTATAGACATCTTGATGAAGAGTCCAAGCCAAGTTCTTAAGGTCCCTCAGTAGTCAAGAGAGAGACAGGCACATGAAGAGGATGGATTAAATGTTAGGTTGGAGGACTTGCTCTCTGGAAATACCTATTTCTCTGTATTAAGTATTGACCGGATCCTAGGCTACTGGCCTATGCATGTCAAGTAGGGGCCTATAGACTGAATGTGAGATTAAGTGATTTAAATAGTGCCCTAGCTTCCACTCTGGGCTGCTCTCTTCGCTTCTTTCAGTGTCATTAAAAGAAGGTATCTTCCAGCCATCCCCTTTCAATAAGCAAGACCTCCTGCTTGTGGCACTCCAGAAGGAAGCGCTGGAGTTACCACACAGGCGTGGAATGGCCATACTAAGACGATGTACAAAGACAGTAAAGCTTATGCACATCCCAGGGTAGTCCTGAAAAAAAGATCATGCAGTTTGGGGCCCGAGGCTGTGATAATTCCTGTTATCAACTCCTAGTGGCCTTCTTTGCCAGGGACTGGCTGAGAGCAAGCTGATGCAGATGTCTTGGTGGCACTGCTACCTTGCTTCTGCCCAGCATCTTTCCTTTCTCATCAGTATGCCCATGATGTGAGGGAGGTGATGAGGAGCTGGCTCGTGAGTCGTCATGCCAGTCTGTATACAGCAGTGAATAATGAGTCGAGGAGCTCTACTGAGTCAGCTCCAAGGATCTCTAATCACACTGAGTAACACCTATTCCATACAAGCTGTCCTACGTAACAGCTTGCCGACTGGAACTTCTCTCATGTATTAGTCTGCTCAAAGCGAAGGAAGATTTCAATTGCATTCCTGAAAAGACACTTACACAGACAAAGGGAATTTATGCCAAGAATGATTTGCATTAGCGGAAAAAGGAGGATGTGTATAATATGCATCATACACATTTTGTTTTAAAGCTTCTTGCTTTCTGTTTTCTGTTGTTTGAATCTAATCACTCTTCCTCTTTCTGGAAAAGAAGTAGTATTCTATGCCAGTATCATTCTTGGTCTTGCTATTTCCATCAGCATTGTCAAAGCAAATAAAATCTCCTTCGGTGTCATTCATAACTTTTCTTGCACAAATATGTTTTTTATTTTTATCTGAAACTGTGAAGGCTGCATTTTAATGTCTATAAAATATCTGTAGATATTGAAAGCATTTATTTTAAGGAAATGTGAAGAAAATCATAGTAGGGGATTTTGTCTATTTTTAGTAAGTTGGATGTCCTGAGTTCATATGATGCTGAAATAATGATCTTGCATTATGAGTAAAAAACCTGAATATGTTTGAACTCTTTTTTTGACATTTGGCACATCACTACACAAATTCTGCTGTCAAATGTAATGGAAATCCTAAAGTACAATCCAAAGTTTATGCTAATTAAAAAATAACTTCCATTATTCCTCAGCATGTGGCCTTGTTAGCACTCTTAACACCTTCATACTCTCAGAAGCTTTGCACAAAACTTAAGCAATGCAGAAGCTGGAATATAACCTGCAATTTCTGTATTTGGATTGGAAAGAAGTAGATTATGTAGGATTGAAAAAGCTTTATAAAATTAGAAGTCTCTGTAAAATGTTGGGATATTCTCCTTTCATTTTAAAATAATAGTTGAAATTGGCAATTCTAGCAACTGCAAACATCTCCACAAAAGACAAAGCTTATATGATGTAATGAAAGTGCATCATGCCATTTAAAGATCATTCTGTTCCTTGCAAATATCAGCAAAAATATGGATTTTCTCAAAGAAATCCACTTGCAGTTCGTAGACACAAAAGGTCTGTATTTAAGTTGCCTCATTTTTATGAAAATGATAATAAAATTGCATCTGTATGTTTGCCTGTGTATATTTCTTTTCTCACGATCAGTGAATGTTTGCAGTTGGTAATAAATATTCAAGCACCTTGCAAATGTCCTACCAATTCCCTTTGCTGATCTGTGTGTGCCTGTGGGACTAGAATAGGAATGCATAATTTAAATATAAATTGCCTGATTTGCATATACAATTAGTCTAGCTGCAGCTTTGATCGTAAGCAAAAATTATTGTCCTGGATTGCCACTTAGATAGAATTTTAATTCACCTTGAATATTCAAAGTAAATTAAGCCCTGGCTGTATGGTTGAAGGGTATGATTTTTTCCTCTCCTGAGGCTTTCCCCTTAACAACATTTACAGTAGGGTAATATAAGGCATATTTTCAGCCTCATAAAAATAAAGGCCTAAGTTTTATCTCTAAATTTTTTCCCTCTTGAAAAGTTCAGTTGAAACACATATATGTCACACACACACACGCTCACATGCACACATACAGAGTAATGGAACTCTTCTGGCCTTTTAATTAATTCAATCTAGGTCAGTACATAGATTAAAATTAGGATTTTGCTTGTAATTTTAATTTGGTAATATGCAATAATAATTTAAAATGAAGACTTCCTGTTATGCTTTTTTTTAAATAACAAATTCAGAGCTCTGAGAGATGAAAACATTGAAGACAGTTATTGCCATGGTATCTGTATGTACAGATATGTGTATGCACGTGTACATACACACAAATGCATGTAATACAGTCTAAAACTCAAACCCATAACAGTTGTAATACTTACATTTTAATCTACAGTTAAACATTTTTATTAGAAATCTACGCTTTTAATTAAACAGAACATTTAATTAAGGTGGTTTTTAAGTGGGTGAAACAATTAAGTGCAAACACTTGAATGAAACATGTCATAATTAGTTTTAATAGAGTGTTAATTGGTACTAGGTTTGCCAAGTTAATAATTACTGCTTATTAAATTTTCAATTAATCATTGTCATTTTGCTTTGAATAAAGATGAAAATTAGATAAACTAATTCAGGGGGAGGATGGTTTCCATGTTAATTAGAGCAGTTAATTAAAAAAAAAGAAATTACTTGTTTTAGTTGTCAATTAAAAGACTGTTCATTAGTAAAATCTTTGCATTCTTCCTGCATCAAAACCCAAATAGCTAATTTGTGACAATTCATCACAAATTCTGGAATTAAAGGTATGGCACTAGCATATACAGAAGAAACTGCTTATACTGACTTAGTTATTTTACAAAAATGGTAAGATTTTAATTTAACAAAGCAGTTACACTCTTGTTCAGTTTTAATTGTGTACTTAAGTCTTCTTGGCTTTGCTGTGCTCAAGAGCTCTGCTGAATCGGAGTAGCTTCTTCACAGCATAGATGTTGGTTTCAAGTAGAGATCAATAGGTCAAAACAATATTCATAAATAAATTTTAATTTTGGGTCGTAAAATTACATGTTTAGAAAAAGATATTCTCACAATGATTTCAATTTTTAAAATAAATTCTTGAGTCTTTCTTTACAGCATGTCTCTATTCTTTACATACAGAATAATTTGTTAATGACTCTAAATTCGCTCTAAATTTCCAGAGCTTAAAGATAGACATTTGAAAAAGTCCAAATTAATATGTCTTGAATAATAATTCTTGCCCAACATATTCATTAATCTGGTGCTCTGCAAAACCTGTTTTCCAAGAAAACCATTCAAAAAAGTCACAGAAATATAAACCAGAGACCAGAAATGCCTGGGTGCAAAGAGGTAATAACCATGAATCAAAGCACCAACATCCACCACGAGCAGTAGAGACTTCTGAGAAGTTCCAGGGATGGGGAAGTACAGAAACGGCTGGGTGGTCTTGAGGAAGCAAGTCCATCTTTGTCCTTCTTCTCAAAACGAAGGCGCACAGTATAATAGAGTAGCTGCAGCTTTCACGCAGTAGTCCTACATAGCCCTGTACCAAACTTACTATGCTGATGAAGATTTCTCCCAATTCCTCGTTTGCAGAGGAAGCGGTCAACGAAGTCAAGCGCCAGGCGATGGCGGAGCTGCAGAAGGCAGTGTCGGAGGCCGAACGGAAAGCTCACGACATGATCACTTCAGAGAGAGCTAAAATGGAGCGCACGGTTGCCGAAGCCAAGCGACAGGCTGCGGAGGACGCACTAGCTGTTATCAACCAGCAGGAAGATTCAAGCGAGGTGAGGTGTTGCTGCACCGGCCGCTCTATCAAAATGCCCTCCCTTAACACACCTCTGCGAGGGGCTTCTCCTTGTCAGGGTTTGCATCCGCTTTGCCACTTCTGATGAAGTCAAGTGAACAGCTGCCATTTGGGAGGGGCGAGCGCGGATGTCTTTACCTTCTGTCCTCTCTGGCTTTGTCTAAGGTCAAAAAAAATGCAAATCAGACTGTCACGCTGGGGGAAATGAGATTGCAAACGATGCAGTGGGGCAGGAAACCGGATGATGCAGAGTGGGTAATTCAGTCCTTAACCAAGTGTGGCTGTGAAAAATAGGGGTACCTGAGCCAACTTTAGTCTACCTAATCAAGGTCCTGGTATGACATCAGTGTTCAGTCCAGGCTATTACCTGCTTATCCAGCTGCTTTGGGCGTGTATTACAGGCACATGCTGAGCTCCAGATTTTCTTGGCTACGTTGTTAGCTGAGCCCAAAACAGGTAGTGAAGTTGAGCTGCAATCTCACCTTTGAATTGATGTTCAGGGCTACATATAACGCACATATTTCTGCTCTAGTTTAGATTTTCATTAGCTTTATTTTAAAGCTCTTCAATTACCAATATTAAATCGATAACAAGGTTGGTTGTTGAAAAATATTGCACAGTGAAATTTAATGTAAACAAACAGTTATTTAGTAGATTATAGAGCAAGGTCGCTAGAAACTTGTCTGAAGAACGTGTTGGTTGTAGACAGTGCAAGAGACAGTGCTCCTGGAGGACAGAACGTGTACGTTGCCTTACTTAGAATGTGTTACTTTGGCTCCAGGGAATGCCTTCATTTCTGAAGGCCACTGAAATGATGGAACATTACTTTTATAAACTATTTATTGCTCTTGTGCTAAGATATTGAACACAGTAAAACAAATTCTTAAGTCCTATAGAGGAGGAAATTGGAAAAAGAATAGATGTGTAGTATCCTGTTCTGTGTGGATGCATATTTGGGTACACTTTTGTGAAAGCACTGTATGGCAGTGTTGCAGAAGAGTGACTTAAGTTGAGACACTCAGATTGTCTAGCTGCATCATGCTGAAAAAACTGGCAAAAATCATGAGCAGAAAAGTCAGTGGCATGCTGCAGTATGCATCCATAATTTGAGGGAGCGTAAGATTTTAATTCATACCAGGCTTCTCTGGAGATGAAAGAACATTGTGGGATCACTGAATGCCCAGAGTTTCTCCTTAATGTGTAGCAGATGAATAACAAGGAGACAAAAGGAATTGATTTTCAGCATCTGAAAGTTTCTCAGGAAGAAAGGAACTAAGGGAAGTATATGTACCCTTTAAGTACTAACTGTTCCATTGCAGATAAAATGAGACATAAATTCAATTTATTGGCATTTTGTATCTGAGATATTCAAGGACATTTTTCCTACAGAATGTTCATAGAAAGTGCATTTGTCTGACTTAGCGTCATTAAAGAGCTGTTATTTTTTTGTGTGTATATATACGAGAGATTCCTATTATTAAAACCAAAATTCCAAACATAAATGCCTAAGAGGAAACTGCAAATTAAATCTATTTAGTGAACTGGTACAGTGTAGGCAGGACAGACGAAGTACTTACGTGCCAGTACATACAGCCCATTCTTCCACAAACAAACGTGCATCCAAAGGAATGGATAGCGAGTGCGTGTGCTGTAATTCACTCCTGCACAGTAATATTTCTGGAGAAGGCTGTATAACAACAGACATCTTTATTTCATCTTCAGAAGAATTGCTTACGAGGTTGTTCACTTCTTGGAAATAGAACTTTAAAGAAAGGCAAATGATTCCTTTAATTTAATTCTAATGAAATGTAGCTCATAAGGGCACTGATGTTCTCAGTGCTGTTCATCCTCAGGGAATATACAAGCCTCCTGGACCCAAACCAAACTAAATATTTAAGACCTGTTTAAAGGGAATTATAGTGGCCTAGTCCTGCAGTTTTCACCCCTGTGGTCAAGAGTGGCATAGCAGTGTGGCTGCTCAGCAGTGTGGAAAATGCAAGTTTCAATAAACCAACTGAAGGGAGAAAACTTAGGCTTGATAGTTAAAGATGTCTCCAAGTTTTTATCATTAGTTCCTCTTCTGTTATGATTATGCCAAATTCCAACCATTTAGGGCAATGCTTCCCAAAATTACCCATTAATTTAGGCTGTCCTTTTTTCAGGTAACTTCTGTAAAAAGGGACCAGCCTTTCCCTTCATCTTTGAGGGCAAGAGATTAGTCTGCCAGTGTTAGAAAAATGTTTATTTTGACATGACACCTTCTGTTTATTGGGTTGAGGAGTAAAATCTGATGTTTACTTCAGTGTTCATTATCTTTTGTTCTCTCTGTGAATATCCCTCCTCACTTCTCTAGGCTATCGGCCCCCCTAAGCTTCTCTCTGTTTAGGACTTTTAGCAGTACCCTTCCAGACATTATAGCTGTTCTATACCCACTCCAGCAACACAGCTTCCTGTGTGCTGAAGGCACTGAAATAGTATTTCCAGCGCTAGAACATAGTTCCAAATATGAGGACGGTGTTGTAGTAGCAGCTTCTGCAATCTTACAAGCTTAGAGCTAAGTATCGCTCCTCATTTCTTATCCTTGGCGGGATGTTATGCCAAGGCCTGCAAGAGAGATCAGTATAGGCTGCTGTATAATCTCTGTACAGTTCCTGGCGGAGAATATTTCTCCCACGGGTGTCATTTATTCTTTTGGCTATGTAAACTATGAATGGAGATGGGAATTTGGCACCAGATTTCTAAAGTATCAGATATAAATTTCATCTGATACAACCGCTCCCTGTCTGTTGGCAAGATTTCTCCCTTACAGTTCTCCATTTGTTATTCAGCAAAATGCAACCTTGACCTATTTGAAGCTTCTTTGGAGCTACATTTGTGCAGATACTTTGTGGCATGATTTCTATTGCATGGTCTTCTCCAGAGTCCAGAGTGGTATCTAGAACAAAGACTTTAGATTTTTGTAATTATTATCATTTAAAATAATATGTAGGTTACTTATCCAAGAACTTTCAGAGATCTCAAAAATAGAAATAGATTTTTTTTGAGTTTTAAACCAGAAGAAGTTGCCTCTCTGACTGCAAGATTCTCTGCAAGAAGACAGAATAAAACTGGACATGTTGAGATAAGGAGAGCAAAATAAAAGGAGTTGAGGACACTGAGAGGACTAATAGAAGGGGTGTGATACTGGGAAATGTCTTGTGTTTTAAGAAGTGGTCTGCAATACTCTGAGGATCACCACATGACATAGTGTAGTTTTCACTTCTGACTCTGGCCTTATTCCTTGTTGAATTACTGTTCTTTGCTTATATTTGAATTGTTCAGTATGATATAATTGGAAATGCCACTGCTTCAGTGTCTATACATTTACTTTCTAAAGATTTCTTTAATTTGTCAGCATAAGTCGTTGAGATTGACCAGGACATTTTCGTAATTTTCTGTTATTATTATGAGAGCTTGCTTGAAGACGAGTGGATGGAGCACACTTCTGTTGGAAAATAAAAGGACAAGAGAAGGCCTATCTGTCAGCATGGCTGTTCCAGAACCACAAATTATTTCTTTACCGATTCCTTACAGTTGCTAGACAAAAGATGACCCATTCATCAGTAGTTGACTTGGCGAAGTACAGAGACATGTGTGAGCAGCCTACTCTTTAATGACTGCCTTGCTTGCTTTGGCTGCAATGTACTGTTGTGCAAATCATTTTTAATAGTAAGGGTGAACAGCTTAGCAGGGAGACTGGCTGCCCAGATTGAAACATCTGTCTTTCTGCTCTGGTACAAAATGCCACTGAAAAATCTGACACTCAGTGTTCTTCCTCACTTTTGACTAGGGTGGGGGCTGGGGCTGGGGAAGGAACACAAATGGTTTAGTTCTCTGTACTTAAAGCAGATGCTGACATCTGCTCAGATAAAACAAGTATGTAACTGGTCCAACACTGCTTTTAAGAGATGTGCAATGGGCTTGTTTATATAGCAGCAGTTTATGT
The DNA here is from genome assembly GCF_036370855.1 of Dromaius novaehollandiae. Taxonomy (NCBI): domain Eukaryota; kingdom Metazoa; phylum Chordata; class Aves; order Casuariiformes; family Dromaiidae; genus Dromaius; species Dromaius novaehollandiae. The sequence goes on from NC_088099.1 coordinate 147,817,044, forward strand.
TGTATGTGAATATCACACTTACCTGACATTTTGAGGACAGCTGGGTTCAATCTGTGCTGACCGATCCACTGAGAGCAGGACTGTGCCAGCAAACCTGACTCTTAACATCAGATCCTGTGATGCAGGCAAGCCTAGTTTTTAGGCTAGAATTAAATTTAATACATATGTCAACTAATGTTAATTTTTTTGTTGGACGTTTCTAAGAACTTAGCATGTCATACTTTGCAGTGGTGGGCAGTAAAGACATACCAGAATCATGCATTCAGTGCAGAATCAGACCAGATGCAATACAGGGTTGTTTGCAATCCCATTGGCACTGCCCCAGATTACTAAGCCTGGCTAGGCAGCTTGAACATCTCTTCAGCGTGCTTCTTGGCACTTCTGTTTTCAGGATGTAGCTTCTCTCATGCTAACTTGTATGAACACAGATAGACTTGACACAATAAACAGTGGCTTGGATAAGCCTTGAGTGTTCAGTGATTGCTGTGACTTTATCAGAAACATCTAAAGGTTTGGATATCGTTGTATGGAATGCTGCATTTAGACACAGTGTGGGAATTTCCAAAGTCCCAATGTGTTTTGCCTTCTAATGGGTCTTTGCTAGAATTTTCAAAAAATCCTTTGCTGTTTTTTTACATTAGTGTTCACGCAGTATAGCCCTCATTATGCCACTGTGATTTCAGTAATCTCTAGAAGTTCATTCTCTCTCTGTTGGTTGGCAGTGATAGTTTTGAATGCCATAGGCCTTGCAGATCCTGGAAGAATCTGGGTTCACAGCTGTGCTTCCTTTCTTACTAACCTGGGGAAATTCAGAATTCAACAAAGCTGACATTGCAGCGTTTGACATTGTATTTTGGCATTTTAGAGTTCATCGTCTCTTTGACATTTCAAAGTTCTTTTATTTTTTTTCTTCTGTAAGCCACCTCTACCCTGAGTCTCAACTGGAGGTGTCAGAGGAAAGCAAATAATCAAATGTGGTTTAATAGTTCAGAGACAGAAGATGTATAAAACTGTTAACAAATATGTGTCCTCATACTAGAGGCCACAGAAATAGAGATCATTTTTTGGAGAACTTTCATGAGGGCAAACAGAAGTTTCTGAGTTCTGTCATTTGAAGATTGAAGCTTAAGTAGATGAGAATTAAGACTCAGACCTAAGATAAGACTCTGACCTAAGACCGATGTTCCTTGTCAGTTGAAAGAGGAGGATGAAATATGATCGGTGGCATAGATTCTGAGCGAGATTCCCATATGGTGTAATTTAGCCCAATTTCATTGAATTAATCCATTTTCAAGGCAGTGAGGTTTAATTGAATTATGTAGTCTGAGAATCTGGCCTTTTGTATAACCTCACTATTTCACAGGAAAATCAGTGCAGAGTTAAATTGTAATCCAGTCTTCCTCATAGTTTTAGCTACATCTGGAACTCTGTACAAAGCAACAACTGGAAGTGCAGTGCAGTAGGTCACTACCTACAGATAGAGAAAATAGATCAGGAAAAGTTTCAGGAAATCAGCAGCTCCATTTCTCTATGCATGATCAACTCTACTTCTATCATCCCTATATTTGCATTACCTGTGTTTTAGTGATGGAGATTCTCCAGTGCCTCTAGGCAATTCTTTTGTATCTTTAAAAAGATTTTTCCTAACATCTATTTCCAGTTTTTCTTAGAGCTGTTTGATCTCATTACTTCTCCTGTTAATCTCATGGACACGATCACTGACCGTCTCACTGCAGTAGCTTCTTACACGTTTGGATGCTGTTATGTCATCTCTCAGGCAACTGTGTTCTCTCTTTAGGCTAAACAGTCTCGGTTCATTCAGTCTCTTTTCACAGCTTGTGCTTGTCTGACCTCTGATTATCCTGCTGCCTTTCTTTGTGTTCTTTTCAGATCTTATTTGCCTCATTTTATTTGCCCTATTTGAAGTGCATTGTCCCAAGCTGGACATTACTCCAGGCAAGGCTTTGCCAGTGCCAGCAGGCAGGGAATCTTACCCCGTATATAAACAATGCTATGTAAAGCAGTCCATAATCCTGTTTATAAGCCCTTGGATGGTGATTGCTACCTTTTCAACAGCAGAATGTTGTCGGTCCAGTGTTATCCCAGGTGTTGCCTGTGCAGTTCACCGTGGGTGCTCCATTTTGCTGGTACAGAAATACATAATTAAGACTTATACTGAGCTCTAGAGCTTTACAGAAGCGGATATACCTTGAGCATGCTCAATACCTTAGTGAGCTCAAGCTCCTGTTTGCAGTGCCTGGATCAGTTGGGAATACCTGAGCAGGGTGAACAAAGCACAGCTCGGTCCATTAGCTAACACCGTGAGCCGCGTCTTTCTCCAGTCGAATGTGGACTCCAAAGCTAAGAGCCCACAGTGGGAACAGAAAGCATGTCAGCAAAGCTCGCTGTGCTTAAGCCAGATATTTACTGCTGTTTTTCACTACTAATACATGGGAAGGAGCAGCAAATGGTACGAGTGGGGAGGATCCAGTAGGACAGGCAGTTCTGCCTGTCAAACCCAGCTACTATTGCGGGGCAAGTCCCCCATGCCATGTGTGCTTGTTTATGCTGATCTGCACGGTCTGTAGTACTTTTTAAACACAATAATCTGTTGTGTAAATGTGAGCCATAAAATTTATTTTGAAATTCTTTCATTTTATGTGCTTTTATTCCCACAATTACACTAAAGCTGTAATGACCTGTTAAATTATAAATAATATGTGCAGTGGACAAAATCATGTACCAGACAGTATAGGGCACATTAAGTAATCATGTAAGGAGCCAGCTAGGAACTGTGTTACTTCATTAAAATCGTGTACTTGTTTATCACTTTTCATGCTAGGTATAGGCTCATAGTTAATTGATGTTTATTTTAATAAGAAAGTTGAACCAATGCTCTTCAAATTCAAATGACTGTTTTCTGTCATTAATATGATCTTGTGGTAAAATACTGAATTATCATACTGTGAATCTGGTCAGGTCTGAGAGACAGTTCTCTCTGTGCACATATGCTTTCCCCAATAAGAGAAGCAAAATGAAGATTCTTCAAAAAATTTGCTTACAGTAACTAAATAGATATTTGAATAGAAAAGTCATACATCACCTTAACGAATCCAGCATGTTTACAGCACAGACTTCAATGCTACAATCAGATCTGCACAAGGGAGAAATTCCTGCATCTGGGCAGATAGTGGTTGACTTCAGCATTATGCCATGTGAGGAAAAGGGCCTTTTCAGAAAAGCCTGGATGGGGAGGTCTTTTATATGTGTATTTGTTTTCAGATTAGGGGACAAAGGGGAATACGGGCCAACCCCTGGGCTGGCAAATTAGTTGGAAACAAATAGCTTGAAAATCAACAGTCATGGCAGTTGGTGGAAATGCTGTGCAAACGAAGCTGGAACAGAATTCGTCCATGTTTACTGATCACAGTGTAGGCACCAAGTTGGCAAAGTGAAACTTTCAGAAATAAGATACGACTGTTACGAAGTGTTAGTATAGCCAAAGGAGGAGAATCCTACTATACCACAATTTGTCCTATTTCTGGTCTGTAGAATGAGACACTGTCTTTCTTTGAAATGCTAACATTAGCCTGCCAGGTCATTTTGTGTAAATAAGTCTGCGTGTGCACATATTCACGTACTAATCTATTTATATTATAGTTATTTTTCATTGTGGGGGAAAAGGTCTTTTAAAGGAAGAATGTTTAAGAATGTTACCCATTTCCAAAGGTGGAAGTGTGGCTTTACCTCTCCAGCACTGGACAGAGTTTAAGCAAAATTAACCTGAAACAATGAATACGGAATCAAAACCAGGTGATGCCAGACAAGGAGTCTGAATTCCCGACATTTAACTACCAGAAACATCTGTTTCTATGTGTTGGTAATTCCACCTTTTTTTCAAGTGTTTTTAAAGATGGGAATGATTTTGCAAACTTAAAAAAAGTCCCCAACACATGTATTTGTAATTACCTGGTTTAGTCTGTGTGTTTAATCAGTATGAATTGAGAATACCATGTATGTTTGATTTCAATCTCAAAGAGCAATTGAGCACTGGACAGTTACCATTTTCCATCTGCCAGTATGTTCCTGTGCCAAAGAGAATCCAAAAAAAACCAAACAAAAAAACAAAAAAAAGAGGATGGAACTAACGCAGAGATATTTTCTAAAGAAGCCACTTGACTCCGATTAAATGTCTAATTTCCTTAAAATATTGTTTTGGATTTAGGTCTTTGTTTGATTCTGATTTTTTTTTTTTTTTTTTTTTGTATGTAGTTTAGGAATATCACTTCAAGACTGGCTGTGTTCCAGCATCCAGCTGGCATAGTTATAGCGTGTGTGAAAGTGAATAGCATACATATCCTGCGGTGGCTTCACTATCCTGCCAAAGGTTTAGGCTCCAGCCTAACTAGTCACTGCCAGAAGTGCCACTGAGTCAAGTGACATTACTCAGATGTTTAAAATCAAGGTTTTCATGGGGTAACAACTCTCATCTGTGATTTATGTGTTTTTCTCTCTTTTTTTTTCTTGCGTTATCCCCTTTCCACGTTTAGAGAAATGCTTTTTCATGTGCTTGTGTCATTATTTGTTCTAATAAATCTGGTAGAGGAGCCATCTGAGGTTTTACTGAAACTTACTATTAGTCAGCATGCTACCAGTGACAGGACACGCAGGTGTGCGTGGACTTTGCCTTGCTAGAACTGGCAAAGAGCTTCCTTTGTTTCTGCCCCATTTCCGAAGACCAGAATCCTTCAGGTAACCGGAGACACCGTGTACAGGTTCAGCACCAAGGTGGCTGAAGCACTTAGGTATTGATGTCTTGACTTCGCTAGGCAGATGGTTGACTGGCAGCTCCTTGTCAGTTGTTTTCAATATAAAATTTAGGACACTAACTAATTTCCCTCCTCTCCCCCTCCTCTTTTGCTTCTAGAGTTGCTGGAACTGTGGCCGGAAAGCTAGTGAAACCTGCAGCGGTTGCAACACAGCACGATACTGTGGCTCCTTTTGCCAGCACAAGGACTGGGAGAAGCACCATCACATCTGTGGACAGACCCTCCAAGCCCAGCAACAAGGAGAGACACCAGCAGTGAGCTCCTCGGTGACGCCCAGCAGCGGGGCCGGGAGCCCTATCGACACGCCACCAGCAGCCACTCCTAGGTCCACCACCCCGGGAACCCCATCCACCATAGAGGCGACTCCTCGTTAAAACTGAACTTGGGACTCTGAAAACAAAAAAAACCGAAACAAAAATGAAACCAATTCCTCATCCTCAGATGCGCAAAGATTTTAACCGAACTATCATATTTCAGTACTTCAATAAGAAAGAACTTACTGTATCTTGAGGTAGTAGAAAATACAGAAGGCCAGTAACGGGTCATAATGACTTATTGTGGATAACAAAGATATCTTTTCTTTAGAAAACTGAAAAGAGAGCAGAGAATATAACACAAAATGATAGATTTGACCTCCTCCCTGT